>NW_024467602.1:292228-298443 GCF_000804445.1 Metarhizium album ARSEF 1941
AATATATAGATATAAGTAATTTAAATAGTATTTCTTATTATATAATATTTTTTGGTATTTCATTTCTTTTATTATTAATTTTTAAAAAAGTAGTATTTATAATATAAAACTTTAATAAAAATAAAGAGCCAGTAATTTTATAAAGCTAATATATTATAAATTTTACTTAAAATATATAAATATAAGTAATTTTAAGATTTTCTTTTATTTTATAATATTTTTTAGTATTTATTTTCTTTTATTATTAATTTTTAAAAAAGTAGTATTTATAGTGTAAAACTCTATTAAAAGTAGAGAGCTAGCAATCTTATAGAGCGGCTGTTATAGTCTGAGCTATGCTCGACCTTAAGAGAATAGATGCGCAATGCGCGATAGAGGACATAAGCCCGTGCAGGACCTATATAGTGCCAGATTGAGCAAGCTGTAGACAGCTTGTTTAATACGTACCCTTTTGACTCAACGGTCAAGAGGTCCGGCAACCCACCGGGATGACTGCGGCTGGCACCCGCTATAGCCCAATAGGGCTAGTCTATTACAGCGGCACGTTATATAGTGCTAGATTAAGCAAGCTGTAGACAGCTTGTTTAATACGTACCCTTTTAACTCAACGGTCAGTAGTTAAGGGGGTCCGGCAAACCACCGGGATGACTGCGGCTGGCACCTGCTATAGCTTAATAGGTGTTAAGGACTAGCCTTACAGGCGACTGCGTGTAAGTATTACTAGTATTAACTATAAACTTAAGGAGAGAAAAGAGAGAAAGAAGAAGCTTTTTATTCTCTCTTTTCTGCTTATTATATATATATAAGTTTAATATATATTTAAAGTATATTTAATAAAGTATTAATATAGTACTTTATACTTACTTAAGCTTATAGCTTAAGTTTATTATATACTTTTTTTTAGTAAGTTTATTTATATTACTACTATATAGTAAAGATAAATATATAGTATAAATCTCTTTAGTAACTATATATCTCTACTTTATATTTTTTTATATAATATATACTTAATATATCTCTACTTTATAAATAGTTTAGTAACTTTATACTACTTATTTTTATTATTTTCTTCTTAATAAGTATTATTAATACTTTTTTTATATAACTAAAAAATTTTTATTTTTTTTTATTTTTAAAAATTACTACTACTATATTTACTTTTTTTTCATATTACTTCTACTTTACTTTTACTACTTTAAGTATAATATAGTATATACTATATACTTAATTTAGTTTTAGCTAGTTTACTACTAGTATACTTTCTTCTCTATTTTTACTACTTTTACTACTATACTATAATACTTACTATATAAATAAGTATATTATAAAAAGTAACTTTAATAATAATAACTTCTTTAATAAAGAGAAAGTTCTAAAAATATATATACTATATTAATATAAGCTTATTAATACTAGCTTTACTAGTTATATCTCTAGCTTTACTATAGTTTATAAGTAGTATTATAAAACTTATAAAAAGTATATTTAGAAAGTATATTTTTATACTTTAAACTTTAAGCTATACTATTAATAAAAGAAAGTATAGTAAATTATAAATATTAGTAAGTATATTATATTTACTATATATAAAAAGTTAAGTAAAAGCTTTAGTATATATATTAAATTTTCTATATAGTTTAATTCTACTACTAAAAAATTTAATATATTATTAAAGTAAGTATATATTACCTCTAGTTCTATCTACTTTTTATATATACTACTTAATTTATCTTCTAGTAGTATAGCTATTAGTATTAATTTATAAGTACTAGTACTTACTAGTATATTAATACTTTTTTACTATAAGTATATACTGTCTTTAAATTAGTAAATACTAGTAAGTTTTTTTTAGAGCTAAGCTATAATAGCTTAAAATATTAAGTAAATACTATATAAGTAGTAAGTAAAGTAGGTAGAGTTATATTATAAGTATACTAACTAATAAAAACTAATTTATACTTTAGTTAATATACTTTATAAAGAAGTAACTCTTTATACTTAATATATATACTTTTATACTTTTAAGAGCTTAACTTATCTTTATATTAAGAGAGAAAGTAGTTATAAAAATAATAATACTTAGAATACTATTTTCTCTTTACTTTCTTCTTCTCTTAATAATTAAGTTATTAATTTAACTAGTAATAAGTTATAATAAAAGTTACTTAGTAAGCTAAAGTACTTATTTTAGTAAGTACTATATTAAGTAGAAGTTAAGTATAAGTTAAGTATATATTAAGCTTTATAGTTATATTATGTCTCTCTTTATTTTTTCTTTTTTTTTTAATAATAATTTTTTTTTACTAGCTAGCCTTAGTACTAGTATAACTATAGTTTAGTTCTATATATATATTTTATTTTTCTTTTTTTTTAATTAATTAGCTTTATATATTATACTGTTATTTAGAAATTAATTACTTATAAATTAAGCTTATTATACTTTTATATATCTCTCTACTTAGCTTTAAATTAGTTAAGTACTATAGTATTTTAAAAACTTTTAAGTAGTTTTTATATTAATTAAATATATTTTTTTTACTTAATATATATATTTTACTTTCTGCCTCTTTTAAGTATATTCTTTACTATTAAAATTTTCTTTACTTTATATTTATAAGTTTCTTTACTTTAAAAAGTTTTATTTACTTTAATTAATACTAATAGTAAATAGAAGTTTTAAAGTACTTAGGTAAGTAGTAAGTTAAATATTACTTACTTAATAAAGTCTATATAAAATACTAAGTATATACTATATAAAATATTTAATTTTACTATTAATAAAGAAAGTACTTTAATTACTATATACTTAACTAATATTACTTAAGGAAAAAAAAAAACTTTTTAGCCTCTAGTCTATAGTACTGCTATGCTAGCTTAAGACTGCCTTTAAAATACAAACTAATATAAAAACTTTCTTTCTTACACTTAATTGCCTCTACTTATAATACTATATAGCAGCTGCTCTAGAGGTAAAGTAGTAAAGAAGATACTAATAGTTATTAATAGTAGTAATAAGAGGCTTACCTAGAGTTACTACTATTTAAATATAGAAAGAAAATAGTTTAATAAATAAGAACTAAATAGTAATAAGCTGCTTATAACTTAAGACTAACTTAATAATACTTAAAAGAAAGTATATAATAAACTTATAAGCTTATATTTTAAAAAGTAATACCTTTAAGAGAGCCTAAGTAATACTCTAGGTATATACTAAAGTAGAGGTATATTAAGCTATAGCTAAAGCTATAATTAATTATAATAATACCTTAATAACTTAAAGATAATTATAAAAAGCTATAATAATAGTAGTAAAGAAAGCTATAAAGATAGCTAAAAAACTATAATTATAAGTAAGTATTATAGCTAAAGTATATTTAGCTTAAACTCTAGCTCTCTCTCTCTCTTTATCTTAATATAATAATATTATAAAGTGCTTATAAAAGAGAATACTATTATAGAAGTATATAAAGAGTAGGCTACTGCTAATATAGTATTAACTATAAACTAAGCTATTAGCTGTAATACTACTATTACTATAAAGCGCTTACTAAGTAGTAATACTATAGTAACTTTCTAGAGAGAGGTAAAATAATATTAAGAGAAAACTAGCTAAATTTAAGCTACCTTTAGCTTAAATATAACTATATACTAATAAGTACTTAGTATAATTATTAAAGAGTTCTCTACTAAGTATATAAATAAAAGTAAGAGGTAAAATACACCTTTATATAATATAAAGGCTAGAGAGGCTTAAGATAAGTATATATTAGTTAGAGACTTTAACTTTAAATACCTACTTTAGAATAAGCTAGAGAGAACTAGCTAAAGCTATAAAGAACTACTAGTAATAGCAGCTTAATAGCAGCTTAGCTTAGTAATATTAAAAGAAGAACTTATAAGGCAAAAATATAAAGATAGAGATAGTACTATTAACTTAGCTTAAGCCTTATAAAGCCTTAGAGTTATATATTAAGAAGCTATAGATCTAGCTAGATTTAACTATATTTTATAGTTGATTTAAGTTAATATTAAAGCAGATAATAAGCCTTTAGTACTTATAAAGTACTTATAGAAAAAGCTTAATAAGAAATTAGTAAAAGTAGAGGCTAAAGTATAGTTTTAAGGTAAGGCAGTAATATAGCTACTTTATACTTAAGCTAATATTAATAAATATATAGACTAGATAGTATAATAACTCTAGGAGATAGTAGATAATGCTGCACTAAAGAGAGCGCTAAGGCCTTCTTACTAGAAATAGAATAATAGTAAAGCTAGTATATAATAAAATAGTATTAAATATAAAAAGAGTGAAATAAGTATAGTACTATAAATAAATAATAGCTAATTAGAAATACTACCTTAAAGCTAACTTAATATAAAGCTAAGTTACTGCTAAGAAATATAAAAGCACTTAGTATAAAACTCTCTACTTTATAAATATAAAAAACAATAAAATATAGTAGCTAGAAAGATAAGCTTATTTATATAGCTATATACTACTTAAACTTATATAGCTTTTAGCTCTACTATAAGATAGAGAACTTAATATAGCTAATTCAGCTATATACCTAGAGAAGAAGGTAGATATTCCTACTATAAAGTTCTTTCTAAAGCTAACTACTAATACTAGCAATATAGTAGACTTAGCTTTTTGCTAGCTTAATAGTATACTTATACTAGCAGACTAATAGTTTATAGATATAGATATATATAAAGCTTTTATAAAGATAGTAAGCTAGAAAGCCTTTAGAGACAATAAAATACTAGCTAGCTTTCTAAAAGCCTATAAAGTACTTCTTATAAATATTCTTACTTATCTACTAGTTAAAGTAGCTAAATATACTTATTTTCTAGCTTAGTTTTAAACTACTAAAGTAGTTATTCTTTATAAGCCTAGGAAAATACCTACTAACTTAAAGTAAGCTAGAGAGTAGCGCTCTATATTACTACTTAATATTATAAGTAGGGTACTAGAGGCTATAATAGCAGCTTAAATTATAGCTATTGCTAAGGCAGAAGAAATACTACTAAATATATAGATAAATAATAAAGCAGATAAGTTAATAAAAGTTATACTAAGAGTAGTTACTAAAGTAGTAAAGACAGCCTAAAGCTAGTATAGTATTATCTTACTACTATAACTAGATATTAGTAGTATATTTAATACTATTAGCTACTTAAAGCTGCTTGCTATATTACTTAAGGTAGAAGTACTAAAATAGCTTATAGCTTATATTTAAGCTATTATTAACTTAAGAACTAGCTAACTCTACTTTAATAAGTAAGCTTTAAGAGTATATTAAATCTCTATAAAGGTTTTATAAAGCTTGCCTTTATTACTTATTTTCTTCCTTCTATATATAGTACTACTATATGCTTAGCTTTAAGCTATAAATATAACTATTATAGTAAGCTTTATAAATAATATAAATATTCTAGTATTTAGAATATTTAGAAGAAATATAAAGTAGACTAGAAGGCAGCTTAAAACTGCTTAAAATATATACTTAACTTAAGTAAGAGAGGCTAGAGTTAAATTTAACTTGGTAAAAAGTAAGTTACTATACTTTAGCTGCACTAAAGAGCTATACTAAACCTAGATATAGCTAAGTGCTAATAAAATTATACTAAAGGAAAGCTATAAGTTTCTAGGTATTTAAATTAATAAAAAGCTAAAGTAGAACTATTATAAAGCTTAAATAGAGAAGAAGTTAGCTATATAGCAGCTTGCTCTTACTATACTCTTAGCCTTAGCTTAAAGCAGTATATACTTTAGTAGAAGAGCTCTATATATAGTAGTAGTTTAAAGCATTATTACTTATAAAGTAGGTATATTTTATATACTTACTTAGATTTAAGGTAAACCTAAAGAGGTTGCTAAATAACTTATAGTAAAGTAGTTATAGTGCCTTTAAGCTATTACTAAAGTATATAAAGCTATATTAATTTTATACTTAGAGGCAGAAGTAGTAGTTCTTCTACTAGACCTTTATTTTAACTACTTAAAGTATAAGTTTAAAGATTAATTAAAGAAAATAAATATAGTAAGTTAGATTTAGACTACTTATAATATAGTAGCAAAAGTTCTAAAGAAAAAGAAGAAGCTTTAGTAGAAACTAAATAAGAAAGACTAATAGTAGATATAAGCTTAAAGCTTAGCTAGAGCTGCTAAAGCTATAATATAGTAAGAATAGTAATAGTAATAAAATAACTAG
>NW_024467602.1:298524-301076 GCF_000804445.1 Metarhizium album ARSEF 1941
ACTAAAATAAACAATTTATCTATATAAAAGCCTATATAAGTATAAAAGTACTATACTAATCTAGCTATAAATAGACAAGATAGAGCTAAATAAGTTTCTCTACTATAAATAAATACTTAGTATAGTATTACCTTTATATTAGTATAGAACTAAGAAGAAAGATATATACTATATTATTTTATTATACCTACTTTATATAAATATAAAACTACTAAATTAGCTGCAGAATAATAAAGAAGTTAAATAAACTCTAGCTTACTTTAAGCTAGCAGTAAGGCTAACTTAGTAGTTTATTAATATAAGCTAGATAACTTACTACTAATTAGTAGTAGAACTAGCTAAGAAGTAGAAGGTAAGACTACTTAACTAAACGCTAGAAGTAGAATTATAGTAATACTAGCTAAATACTAGCCTACTAATATAGTAATAGTAAAGTTAAAGAATTATTAAATTTATTAAAGTAAAAAGTATATTAAACTTATAGTATAAGCAATAAATAATACTATTAAGCCTAGCTCTAAGCTAGCCTGCCTCTACTTATCTCTCTCTCTCTTCTTCTTAAACTTAATAACTAACTTTAAGTTAACTAGTAACTCTCTCTTCTTTAAGCTTGCTTCTACGCTTTAGTATTACTACTATACCTACTTACAGCTGCTCTAGAGCTGCTTATATACTGCTTCTTATTAAGCTCTACTATAAAGCTATACTTATTTAGAGCTATAAGTAAAGCCTTTATCTTAGCTATATAGCTAGTATACTTATTTAAAATCTAGACTAACTCTACTATAAATATAGCTATAGTAGTAATTAATACTATAATCTCCTCTAACTAACTTAGAATCTTTTTATAGTAGTTTATACTATTATTTAATTCTTTAGCTAGTATTAAGCTAGATTAAGCTTGCTTCTTCTTCTTTTAATTATTAGCTTTCTCTAAGGCCTTAAGATTCTTAAAAAACTTACTATAACTTTCTCTATATTAATAGACTAAGAGGAGAATATAATAATAGCTACTAAAAAGATTAGCAACTCTTTAAATTTAGAGCTAGCATAAAATAAATATAAAGTATATATATATAGAGACTACTTATAGTAATATAGAAAGACGTCTTTTTAGCTATAGCTTCTAGCTTCTTTTAAAGGCATAGAAAAATAAAATATATCTTTAATATTACAATAAAGATAGTAGTAATAGTAGTAAGAATAGCTCTAGTAAGAAGTTAGCTAGAATTTAAGCAGAGACTAGCTTAAGCTTAGTAGAGCTGTAAGTAGAGCTAGTTTATTAGTAAGATTTAATATATATTAAGAGCAAGAAGTTAAAAGAGAAAGAAAAAAGAAAAGAAAGTTAAAAAGAGTTTAGCTAGCTTTATATTTAATAAAAGCTTAAGTTTAGTATAGTAGCTATACTAGCTATAGCTAGCTATAAAGCTAGGAGGTAATTTATATATAGAATAAAAGTAAAGTAAATCTAAATATATAAGCTATTACAGCTAAATACTAAATATTTATACTAGCAACTATATAATAATATAGAACTAAGCTAGCCTACCTCTAAGAGAGTAATAAATAATATACTACACTAAGATAGTCTGTGTCTCTAGAGAGTAGAGATAATTAGAGACTAATAAATAGAATAGAAAATTAAGTAGGCGTAAAATAGCTCTAGTACAAAGCTAGAGTTAAGCTATAGCTAGCTGTAAAGCTAAGAGGTAATTTATATATAAAATAAAAGTAAGGTAAATCTAACTATATATTATTATAGCTAAATGCTATATATTTATACTAGTAGCTATATAATAGCATAGAACTAAGCTAGCCTATCTTTAAGAGAGCAATAAATAATATACTATACTAAGATAGTTTATGTCCCTAGAAAGCAGAAATAATTAAAGACTAATAAATAAAATAGAAAATTAAGTAGGTATAAAATAGCTCTAGCGTAAAGCTAGAGTTAAGCTATAGCTAGCTGTAAAGCTAAGAGGTAATTTATATATAAAATAAAAGTAAGGTAAATCTAACTATATAAGCTATTACAGCTAAACACTAGATATTTATGCTAGTAGTTATATATTAGCTTAGAGCTTAACTAGCCTACCTCTAAGATAGTAATAAATAATATACTATATAGAAATAAATTATATCTCTAGAGAGAGAGAATAACTAAAGGCTAGAGAATATAGCAGGAGAATAGGCAGAAGTAGTATAGCTTTAGCATAAAGCTAGAGGTAGGCTTAATTTTTAGAGGTTATTAGCCTCTCTAGAATACAGCTAGTAAAGCTAGCAATACTTATATATATACAGAAGGCAGGTAGATTCTAGCTAGTATAGAGCTAGAGCTGCTTTAGAGAGTAAAAACAAAAGTAGGCAGAGTTTTTCTTTCTATTAAAGAGTTTTCTAAGCTTAATATAAAAAGAAGAAGTACTAGTTATATAGCTTTATAGCTATTTAGAGTATTTAATATATATACTTTACTATAATTTAATTAAGTTTTCTACTAAGGTAATTTATCTTAATATTATAAAAGTTTAATTATACTAAATTCTCTACTTAAA